>NC_057802.1:462504066-462525448 GCF_018294505.1 Triticum aestivum | reverse complement strand
CACCGGACGCGCCGCCCGCCTCCACCGCGCGCCGCCGCATCCCCACGTCTCCGGCGACCGCGCCCCCCCCCTCTCCGGCCGATCCTCCTCGCCGCCTCCACTCCATCTTCATCGCCGGCGCCTCCTCTCCGGCGAGGGACTCCGGCAGCCCGAGCCTCGGCCGCGCCCCAATCCGATCTGAGACGACGGTTGACTTTTCCTTCCCTCTCGTTTTTCTCCAAGTCATGAAATATTTGCAATACATGCTCATGTTCATCGCATCATAACTCTCTGCATATAGCTCCGTTTCGTGCGCGTAATATATCGAAATGTTCGCCTCGAGATGCGCTTCATTTTGTTCCATTGCACCATGTTCATTTGAGTCCATCTTGATGCCCAAATCTCTGATTCAAGAGTGCTATATGCTGTTAACTGCTGTTACTTACCAGAACTTGAGGATTTGTTATTTTTGTTGCTTTTGATGTGTGCATCTTATGGGCATAAGCTCTACATATGTTTTGATGTATGCCATGCTATGTTTACAGAGGTGTATGCCATGTATTTTTGTGATCTCTATGGTGATTATCACAAGCATGCAAACTAGGCTTCGTGATGTTTCTGATTTCAGGGACTTAGTAATTTTACCAAGTCTGTGCCTGCTGTTATTTTATTGCTATGTATCCATGTGGCTACAGAGAGATCCATGCTCCTTTTGGAGATTTACAGTAAGGATGTTCCGTAGATATGGTTATGCTCTATCCATTCATGCCTCTTTTTGCAATTATGGAGTGCCGTAGCATGACACAATCTTGCTCTACTTTTGCTATAGAATGTTTGTGGCAGATTGTTTACGTGTTATTCAATTTTGCCAAGGTTATTGTAGTTGTTTCATACATGCTATGAACTTGCTCTTGCCATGGATAGCTTCATAAACATGCAATCTTACTGTAGGTATGCTTGTTTTGTCATGCATTGCTTTGTGGTGAGTGCATCAAGCTCACAAAGATGCCCTCATAATGTCTGTTTCTGCCATGCTCTGTTTTCTGCTAAGTCTGGAACCTATTAACGAAACTTGCTATGTTTACATGGTTGCCATCATATCTTCTGGTCCTTTTTGGCTTATTGTCAGTAAGGGACTTTTGTTCTATGCATTTAGTAGATTCATGCCATGCCTTGTTTTGCTATGTTAAGTTCCTGTAGCATGTTGATTTCTTGCTCTGAACATTGCTACCTGATGCTGTTTCTGCCATGTCCAGTAATTTCACCAAGTCTGTGAACCTGTTATCTTTTGCACTTTTGCCATGCTTGTTTGAACCTGCTGTGGTGTGATCTAGCCGTAGCTCAGTGTTCATCTTTTGTCAAGCATCTCCTGTAGATTACTGCCATATGCTTTGTTGCTATGTTGGAGTGCTGTAGCATAGTTTCTTGATGTATTCTAAGTGCTATCATGCTGTTAATCACAGATTCGTGTCATTCTTGTTTTGCTTGCCATTTGCAAACCGTGCATCCGTTTCCGGTGATCCAGTGGCATGCTTGGTTTGCCAAGTTACTGCCTTGTTCATCATTTTTCTTCCGGAGCACGCATATGCATCGCATATCATATCCCGCATATCATGCATGTTTTGCATCATGCTGCTTGTGCATTTCCCGTGATTGATTGTGGTTCCGTTGCTTGTGTTCTTGTTTTGGGTAGAGCCGGGAGACGAGTTCGTGAACGAGGAACTTGTTGAGTACGCTTACGAGGATCAAGCTTTCGACAACTCTGAGAACCTTGCAGGCAAGATGACCATACCCTCGAAATCACTTCTATCTTTGCTTTGCTAGTTGTTCGTTCTATTGCCATGCTGCGCTACCTACCACTTGCTATATCATGCCTCCCATATTGCCATGTCAGCCTCTAACCATCCTTTCCTAGCAAACCGTTGTTTGGCTAAGTTACCGCTTTTGCTCAACCCTTCTTATAGCGTTGCTAGTTGCAGGTGAAGTTGAAGTTGGTTCCATGTCGGAACATGGATATTTTGGATTATCACAATATCTCTTATTTAATTAATGCATCTATATATTTGGTAAAGGGTGGAAGGCTCGGCCTTATGCCTGATGTTTTGTTCCACTCTTGCCGCCCTAGTTTCCGTCATACCGGTATTATGTTCCTTGAGTTTGCGTTCCTTACGCGGTTGGGTGATTTATGGGACCCCCTTGACAGTTCGCCTTGAATAAAACTCCTCCAGCAAGGCCCAAATTTGGTTTTACCATTTGCCACCTAAGCCTTTTCCATTGGGTTTTCGCGAGCCCGAGGGTCATCTGTATTTAAACCCCCGGGCCAGTGTTCCTCTGAGTGCTGGTCCAAACTAGAGCCACTTGCAGCGCCACCTTGGGGAAACTCGAGGATTGGTTTTAGTTGTACGTAGTGTTCATCCGGTGTGCCCTGAGAACGAGATATGTGCAGCTCCTATCGGGATTTGTCGGCACATTCGGGCGGCTTTGCTGGTCTTGTTTTACCATTGTCAAAATGTCTTGTAAACCGGGATTCCGAGACTGATCGGGTCTTCTCGGGAGAAGGTTTATCCTTCGTTGACCGTGAGAGCTTATAATGGGCTAACTTGGGACACCCCTGCAGGGTATTATCTTTCGAAAGCCGTGCCGGCGGTTATGAGGCAGATGGGAATTTGTTAATGTCCGGTTGTAGAGAACTTGTCATTTGACTTAATTAAAATACATCAACCGTGTGTGTAGCCGTGATGGTCTCTTCTCGGCGGAGTCCGGGAAGTGAACACGGTTTGAGTAATGCTTGAACGTAAGTAGTTTCAGGATCACTTCTTGATCATTTCTAGCTTCGCGACCGTTGCGTTGCTTCTCTTCTCGCTCTCACTTGCATATGTTAGCCACCATATATGCTTAGTGCTTGCTGCAGCTCCACCTCATCACACCATCCTTTCCTATAAGTTTAAATAGTCTTGATCTCGCGGGTGTGAGATTGCTGAGTCCTCGTGACTCACAGATTCTACCAAAACAGTTGCAGTTGCCGACGATGCCAGTGCAGATGACGCAACCGAGCTCAAGTGGGAGTTCGATGAGGAACGTGGTCGTTATTATGTTTCTTTTCCTGATGATCAGTAGTGGAGCCCAGTTGGGACGATCGGGGGTCTAGCATTTGGGGTTATCTTATTTTCATTTGGATTTGACCGTAGTCGGTCTATGTGTGGATTTTGGATGATGTATGAATTATATTTATGTATTGTGTGAAGTGGCGATTGTAAGCCAACTCTCGTTATCCCATTCTTGTTCATTACATGGGATTGTGTGAAGATAACCCTTCTTGCGACAATACCACAATGCGGTTATGCCTCTAAGTCATGCCTCGACACGTGGGAGATATAGCCGCATCGTGGGCGTTACAAGTTGGTAATCAGAGCCATCCCCGACTTAGGAGCCCCCTGCTTGATCGAATCGCTGGCGTTGTTGAGTCTAGAACAAAAATGTTTTGAGTCTTAGGATTATATATATCGGAGAGTAGGATTCTTTTTACTCCTCAGTCCCTTCGTCGCTCTGGTGAGTCCTCCTGACGTAGAAGTTTAGACTCTTCTCTCCTCAAATTTCACTAAAAAAATTTAGGATCACGCGGGTATCTTAGAATCGTTCCGATGGTTTTGTGACGAGAACATTGTTCTTGGTGCCTCCTGATATTTAGGGGTTGTGGCAGTGTCCCGGGGAGTTGAGCTCCGAGGTGTTGTCGTCACAATTTTATCGTTGCAGTTCTGGAATACCTGAGCTTCGCCGACATCGAAATCTCTTTTATGCAGTTGTTGGTGAGATCACCTCGACGCCACCCAGTACTGGGGCGGGAGTTCGGGAGTATTGCCATAACTCGTATAACGGATGCTTTTCGAAGGTTGAGGTACACGATTTCCGAAGGTTTCTTGGTTATGTGTTGACGGATGGATACAGCTGGATCTAGGGATTGCTAGTTTGGGTGATATATTTTGTGACCCCTGTATCCCCAACACCAGATTGCATAACCAGAAAGTTTCAGGAGTTTATAAGTGGGAATTCAAGTAGCTCCTAGGATATCTTTCCGACAGACGCATGATATGAGATTGGGGTTCGACGTCTAGTGGTCCGCCTTTCCACGGTTGGTTTTATAGTGGTCTCGTAGTGTCTTAAAGAGTCCTTGGCTATGCCGACTCGGGGACGCTTCATATGTCATGTGCACTGCCTTATACATGATGGTGCTGTACGATCGAGCCCGTGTGGGCCCCACCACGAAAACTTCGGACGAAATCTCTATCATATTTTTGTTCCGGCTTATTCTGCAAGCCAATACTTTGTTTTGTTTTGAATTGTGGTATTCGAGTTGCTTCGAAGTCAAATGTTGATTCCTTACCTTTTTCTAAGTGGCTTCTCAACTTAATGGAAGTGTGATGATTTACTATGGAATTCATTCGTTCATCCTCGTTCGAATGTTTATTGTGAAGACTATATGTTGCAATTTCTATCCGTTGATTCTACTTGTCTATTTGTCTATCAAGATGCTAACGGATGTCACCCTCTTCAGGATGGCTCCGCCAACGCGTCAGAATCCGGAACGCAATAAAGGGAGTCAGGCGAACCCTCCGCCTCCACCTCCGCCTCCGGAGGCATGGCAAGCTGTCATGGCAGCCACCAACGCCAATGCTCAAATGATTCTGCAACTCTTGCAAGAACGAACCCAAGGGCAAGGCAATCAAGGAAATCAAGGCCAAGGAAACAATCAGCTTCACTTCGCTACCCTCAACCAGTTTCTTGCAAATCAGCCCAAGTCTTTCAGCTACTGTGCCGAGGCCACGGATGCCGATGATTGGCTCGTGGACATCAACAAGAATTTTGAATGTAGCAATGTCAGGCCTGAGGACTATGTCAAGTTCGCTTCTTTTCAACTCAAGGACCAAGCTGCTGATTGGTATCAACAATACAAAGATTCCAGAGGAGGTCGTGTGATCACTTGGACTGACTTCTGTCGGGACTTCAAAGCGCACCACATTCCACAAAGTGTTGTTGAGAGCAAGCGTGAGGAGTTCCGTAATCTCAAGCAAGGCAACATGTCTGTGTATCAATTCAAGATCCAGTTTCAGAAACTTGCTCGCTTTGCTAAACAAGACGTTCCTGATGAAAAGAGCATGATCTATCACTTCAGAGGTGGCCTTAGAGAGGATCTGCAGTTAGCTCTCGTTCTTATTGAGCCTACTCAGTTTGATCAATTCTACAATATGGCACTGAAGCAAGAGGCTGCTCAGCTCAAGTGTGAGGCTTCTAAGAAGAGAGTCAGGGACGTAGTTCAGTCTTCTTCTTCCTCACTAGTGGCTGCTAAGCAACAGAAGTTCTGGTTGCCTCCTCCTCCTCCGTTTTGTCAGCCTTACCAGCAGAAGAACAAAGGTGGCCATGGATCTTCCCACTCTTCCAACCCTGGCTATCAGAACAAGTCTCAGAATCAAGCTCCAAAGTCCAATGCTCCTTATCATCGTCCACTCTCTGAGGTGACTTGCAACAAGTGTCAGCAGAAAGGTCACTATGCTAACAAGTGCTTCAATCAAAGGCGCCTTCCGCCTCCTCCTCCTGTGAGATCTTCCAGCAATGCAGTGGTCAAGCATAATCCCAAGTCTGCAAAGGTGAACATGATGAATGCAGCTCAAGCGGAGGAATCTACTGATGTGATAATGGGTAATCTCTCAGTTAATGATATTCCTGCAAAAGTCTTATTTGATACTGGTGCATCTCTTTCTTTCATTTCAAGACCTTTTGTTGCCAAGCATGAGTTTGTGACGGAAAAGATTCCTATCCCGTTGAAGATTGTGTCCCCAGGTAAGCAAATGACATCTAATAATTGTGTCCCGGATGTTTCCATCAAGATGGGGAACTATAAATTTCTGTCTAAACCAATTGTTCTTGGTGACTCGGATATTGATCTTATTCTCGGGATGGACTGGCTTTCTAAGCACAAGGCTCAACTTGATTGTGCATCCAGGGAAATTCAATTGACACACTCTTCTGAGGATGTTATCATTTATGCCACTCGTGATGAAACCATTTGGTTGTTTTCTCTCAATGAGAAGGGCGAGTTGAATGCCATCTCTCAAATTCCAGTCGTTTGTGAGTATCAAGATGTCTTTCCAGAAGAGCTTCCGGGTATGCCTCCTCACCGGCCAGTTGAGTTCGTTATCGATCTTGAGCCGGGCACTGAACCCGTTTGCAAGCGTCCTTACAACTTGGGACCCAAGGAGCTGAAGGAATTGAAGAAACAGCTCGATGAACAAGAGCGTCTGGGTTTGATCAGACCGAGTTCATCTCCATGGGGTTGTGGTGTTCTTTTTGTCCAGAAGAAGGATGGCACGGAACGACTTTGTGTCGACTACCGTCCATTGAACAAGAAGACAATCAAGAACAAGTATCCACTTCCCAACATCAATGAGCTATTCGAGCAACTTAAAGGTGCTAAAGTATTCTCCAAGCTTGACCTTCGGATGGGTTATCATCAGATTCGCATTCGTGAAGAAGATATTCCCAAGACAGCATTCAGAACAAGCTTTGGTTCTTATGAATATACTGTCATGTCTTTCGGCCTTGTCAATGCTCCTCCAACATTCTCTCGAATGATGAATTTCATCTTCAACCCCTATACCAATGAATTCATGCTAGTGTATCTCGATGATATCTTGGTCTTCTCCAAGAATAAGAAGGATCATGCCAAACATTTGCGATTGGTGCTCGACAAGCTCAGAGAGTATCAATTCTATGCGAAGTTTTCAAAATGTGAGTTTTGGCTTGATGAAGTTCTTTACCTTGGTCATATCATCTCTGCCAAGGGCATCGCTGTTAATCCCGAGAAGGTGTCTGCAATTGTGAATTGGGAACCTCCTCAGAATGTCAAGCAGCTTCGCAGTTTTCTTGGTCTTGCAAGCTATTGCCGAAGATTCGTTGAGAATTTCTCTAAGATTGCAAAGCCTCTTTCCAACCTCCTCCAGAAGCATGTGAAGTATGTCTGGTCTCCTGAGTGTGATGTTGCTTTCAACACTCTCAAAGAGAAACTAGTCACAGCTCCTGTCTTAACTCCTCCTGACGAATCCAAGCCATTTGAAGTTTTCTGTGATGCTTCTCTTCAAGGTCTCGGTGCTGTGTTAATGCAAGAGAAGAAAGTTGTGGCCTATACCTCTCGTCAGTTGAAGCCCAACGAAAAGAACTACCCCACTCACGATCTTGAGTTGGCGGCAGTTGTCCATGCATTAATAACATGGAGACATCTCTTGTTGGGAAGACAAGTGGACATTTTCACCGATCACAAGAGTCTCAAGTACATCTTCACTCAGCCCAACCTCAACCTCAGGCAAACTCGATGGGTCGAAATGATTCAAGAGTACAATCCGAGTATTGAATATACTCCAGGCAAAGCCAATGTCATTGCAGATGCTTTGAGCAGGAAGGCTTATTGCAACAACTTAATTCTCAAGCCATTCCAACCGGATCTTTGTGAAGCTTTCCGCAAGCTGAATCTCCAAGTTGTTACTCAAGGCTTTCTTGCCAACCTCATAGTCTCTCCTACTTTGGAAGATCAAATTTGTGAGGCACAACTCCTGGATACCATGGTGAAGAAGGTGAAACGTGGTATCGACAAGGGTCTTTCCAAATACAAGTGCTATCGCATTGATGACAGAGACACTTTATTCTTCGAGGACCGGATTGTGGTTCCTAAAGGTGATCTAAGGAAAGTCATTATGAACGAGGCGCACAATTCTCTTCTTTCCATTCATCCTGGAAGCACGAAGATGTACCATGACCTCAAGCAGTCGTATTGGTGGACTCGAATGAAGCGAGAAATCGCTCAATTCGTGAATGAATGTGATGTCTGTCAAAGAGTGAAAGCAGAACACCAACGACCAGCTGGTCTCCTCCAACCTCTCGCTATCCCAGAATGGAAGTTTGATCATATCGAAATGGACTTCGTGACAGGATTTCCAAAGTCCAAGCGTGGAAATGATGCTATCTTCGTTGTCATCGACAAGCTTACAAAAGTGGCTCATTTCCTTCGAATCAAAGAATCCATCACAGCAGCTCAGTTGGCAGAGCTATACACCTCCAGGATTGTCTCTTTGCACGGCATTCCACAATTGATTTCTTCAGATCGTGGAAGCATCTTCACTTCTAAGTGCTGGGACTCCTTCCAGAAGGCCATGGGCACCAACTTTCGCTTCAGCACAGCTTTCCATCCTCAAACTAGTGGCCAAGTCGAGCGAGTCAATCAAATTCTTGAAGATATGCTCAGGGCTTGTGTCATTTCCTTTGGCATGAAATGGGAAGATTGTCTTCCATATGCCGAATTCTCCTACAACAACAGCTTCCAAGCAAGTTTGGGCAAGGCCCCATTCGAGATTCTCTATGGCAGAAAGTGTCGTACTCCTCTCAATTGGTCAGAGACTGGTGAACGCCAACTTCTTGCCAATGACTTAATCACAGAGGTTGAAGAAATGTGTAAAGTCATTCGTGAAAATCTCAAAGCCGCGCAATCGCGCCAGAAGAGTTACTATGATAGTAAGCACCGTGATGTGGCTTTCGAGATCGGAGACCATGTCTACCTCCGAGTCTCTCCAATGAAAGGCACTCGTCGCTTTGGTATCAAAGGGAAGCTTGCCCCTAGATACGTGGGTCCTTTCAAGATCATTGGCAAAAGAGGCGACCTCGCCTATCAACTTGAGCTTCCTTCCAACTTCGCGAACGTGCACGACGTGTTCCACGTGTCACAGCTTCGCAAGTGCTTCAAGACTCCTGAGCGCACCATCAACTTCGAAGAGATTGACCTCCAAGAAGATCTGTCTTATCATGAGCACCCCGTTGCTATTCTTGAAGAAACTGAGCGCAAGACTCGCAACAAGTCTATCAAATTCCTGAAAGTGAAGTGGTCTCACCATTCCGACCGAGAAGCCACCTGGGAACGCGAGGACCACCTCTGTTGAGGATATAGACCTTAGAGTCACCCGCCAGGAGGGGCCGGGTTACTCATAATGGTCATTGCCAGAAGCCCGGTGCCAAGCTTGAAGACGGTGGGCGAAAGATGGGCTTAAGACCCGGATATAGCTTAAGGCCCGTAGTTACAATCATCATTATGGTAGAACTTGTAGTGTAAGGCAAGAATAGTTGAGAGTCCGAGCCGGACACTCTTATGAGCCGGCCGGGACTCTGAGAGCCGCTGGGCGTCAACCTCTCTATATAAAGGGACGACCCGGCGGCGGTTCAGGGACAAGAAAGATCTCATCGAGAGCCAGGCATAGCGGTTTAGCTCCCTGGTCATCGAAACCCTAATCAATACCACCTCAACTGGACGTAGGCTTTTACCTTCGCCGTAAGGGGCCGAACCAGTATAAACCCTCGTGTTCCTTGTCCCGTTTAACCCCTTCAAGCTTCCTAGCAGCGATGGCTCCACGACTAAGTCCTAGCTTGAGGACATCTGCCGTGACAATTCCACGACAGTTGGCGCCCACCGTGGGGCCAGCGCACGGTGGATTTGAGTTCTTGAAGGGTAGCTTCGAAGGGCTCAAGGGATACGCTGTGGGCCGGATGACCAAGAGTCGTCGCGGCAAGCTCTACATCGACGATGCAAGCTGGGGCCCCGACGCCGGCTCAATTGAGTACGGGTACCGGGTCCCCTTCGGCGGAATTCATGTTTTCATTGGCAAGATTGGTGAGCCGGGCCCTGAGCCGGATTTCTGCGCCGATCTCATCGAGACGACTCAGCGTGCACGACCCGCCCGGGCCCTGCCTGCCTTAAAGCATGCTTTTGTGGGATGTATCCATGGAGGGCTCTCTGATAGATCTGGATCTGGTGATGAGACGACCGCCGGCTCTGACGGCGAGTCGTCTACCGATGAGTCAAACTCGTTGTATCAACTTCAAGATGGCAGGCTCATGGGTTGTTCCGATGGTGACAGTATTCTGGACCCGTTTGAGCCGCCAAGCCGGGTTGGAATCTTCATGGCCGGCGCGCAGCCTATTCAGAACCCTGCTGCTGGAGCGGGAAACCCGGTGCCCTCGCCGGCTCAGGTGCTGATGGATCTCACGGACAAGATGACGGCCCTGTTGACCGCCGCGGTTGACCCGGCAGATCAAGCTCAGCATGATGCGGAGGTGGCGCAGTTAAAGTTGGATCTAGTGAAAGCTAAGGAGGATCTGGCAGCGGAAGGGATCAGGATGGCTGCAGAGAAGGACGCCCAGACTCATTTGATTCAGGCGCAGTCCTTCCGGCTCACGATGGATCAGAACGCGTCCAATGAGGTCATGAGAAGGAGGCATCAAAAAGCCCAATCTCGACTCCCTCCGGTTTACGATCCTCGAAACCTCTTCAACACGCCAGGTGCAGGGTCTAGTAACCCGCCAGGGGTCATAGTGCCCGGGTCTGGGACCCCTGTTCAGCCACAAGTGATGGGGCCTCCCCAGGTGCCCCCTGCCCCGCCTCAGTACGTGCAAATACCCCCGGGTCATTATAATAACCCACTGGAGAACATGGTCGCCGCGGCAGCACGGCTGGCGGCTCTCCCAGTTGGTGGCGACTCTCCGACGGCTATTGAAACCCGCCGGGTCAGGGAACTCCTTCAGACAGCACTGGCGCAGCAAGAGGCGTACTCCTACAGCCGGGACAGGATCCACTCGACCCCTCGGCCAGGTCGGAGCCCGAGTTATAGCAGACACATGGTCTCAGCGACCGGCTCAAGTAATGTCCGACACCATGACCCGCCCCCTGGCCATGGCCCGGCTCATAATGGAGAATTTCACGCAGCAGACCAAGACAGAGCACGGCAAGAGGCGGAGCAGGTGCCTCTGTTGACGGCTTACCAGACTCCCCCGGCTTATCCGACGGCTTCCGTCGACATGGGTATCCCTACCAGGACTGGGGGTGTCCCTTGCTTGGTGCCGGCTCTCCGCAATGAGCGTCTACCCAAGGACTTCAAAGGCCCTAGGAAGGTGCCTAATTACACAGCTGACTTACAACCCGCAGCCTGGATCGAGAGTTACGAGATGGCCATGGAACTCCTGGAAGTCAGTGAAGCAGCAATGGCCAAGTACTTCACCATGATGTTAGATGGGACTGCCCGCACTTGGTTGAAGGGGCTACCACCGAATTCCATCGGGTCTTGGGCTGAGCTGAAAGCCCGGTTCATCCAAAACTTCAAGGATACCTGTAGGCAGTCTATGTCAATTGTGGATTTGACTAACTGTAAGCAGCAGGAGGGTGAGTCTATGACACATTGGGTTCGCCGGGTTAAGGAAATAATACATTCATCTGATAAGATGGATGCCGGCTCTGCAGTCTTAATGTTGGAACAGAATTGTCGCTTCGTGCCCCTGAAGATGAAACTCGGGCGTCTTAAGCGCGACTGCAATGATATGGGTACACTGATGGCGGCTCTCGTCAAGTACGCCGATTCTGATGGTACCAAGGACCCCGCTTCAGATGATGAAAGGACAGGGAAGGGAAAGAAGAACGGCAATGGCAAGGGTCATCAGCATAACCCGGGGAACCAAGGAGGTGGCCCGGCTCTTGGCGGCCGGGTTTATTGTTGAAGTCTTTCACCCAGAGTGGTTAGCTAACCCGGTGCTCGTACTCAAGAAGAACGGCACCTGGCGGATGTGTGTGGATTACACGGACTTGAACAAGGCGTGTCCGGCTGATCCTTTTGCCCTTCCCCGTATTGATCAAATTATTGATGCTACAGCGGGTTGTGAGCGCCTAAGTTTCTTGGATGCTTATTCTGGATATCATCAGATTAAAATGGCAGTTAAGGACCAGGAGAAGACGGTGTTCATCACTCCCTTTGGAGCCTTCTTCTATGTGTCTATGCCCTTTGGACTCAAGAGTGCACAGGCGACTTATCAGCGTTGCGTGCAGAACTGTCTTCATAACCAGATTGGGCGCAATGTTCATGCTTATGTGGATGATATTGTGGTTAAATCCAGGAAGGAGGAAACCTTGATAGATGATCTGAGGGAAACCTTTGATAATCTCCGGGTCTACAAGATGATGCTTAACCCGTCCAAATGTGTTTTTGGTGTTCCTGCAGGCAAGCTCTTGGGTTTCTTGGTTTCTAACAGAGGCATTGAAGCTAACCCAGAGAAGATCAAGGCCATCACCTCCCTGGCTAAACCGGCGTGTATAAACGACGTCCAGCGCCTGGCGGGTCGTATCGCTGCTTTAAGCCGTTTTATAAGCCGCTTGGGGGAGAAGGCTATGCCATTATATCAGTTGATGAAGAAAACTGATGACTTTGTCTGGAATGATGCAGCTAATACTGCTTTTGAGGATTTGAAGAGACAGCTGGCCGAGCCCCCAGTCCTTACTGCTCCGGTTGACAAGGAGCCTTTATTGTTGTATGTGGCTGCTAACACACGAGCCGTTAGTGTGGCCGTGGTGGTGGAGCGCAAGGAAGAGGGTAAGGAGCATCCGGTTCAGCGGCCGGTTTATTATGTCAGCGAAGTACTCATTGAGTCCAAGCAGCGGTATCCGCATTGGCAGAAACTTGTTTATGGTGTATTCATGGCAAGCCGGAAGCTTAAGCATTATTTCCAGGGTCACCCCATCACTGTGGTCAGTTCTGCCCCCCTTGGAGATATCATTCAGAACAGGGAGGCCACAGGGAGAGTGGCTAAGTGGGATATAGAGCTCGGGCCTCATGGTCTGAAGTATGTGCCACGCACTACTGTTAAGTCTCAGGCTTTGGTGGATTTCATCAATGATTGGACAGAGCTACAAGTGCCCGAACAAAAGCCGGATAACACATATTGGACTATTCACTTCGACGGGTCCAGACAGTTGGAGGGCTCGGGGGCTGCAGTCATATTGGCTTCCCCCAAGGGTGACAAGTTCCATTATGTGCTGCAATTGATGTTTCCTTGTACCAACAATGCAGCTGAGTACGAGGCCTTGCTCCATGGTCTTCGGATGGCTAAGGAGATGAGCTTGAGCCGGGTAAGGTGCTTCGGCGACTCAGACTTGGTGGCTCAACAAGTATCAGGAAAGTGGGACTCCAAGGATCCTCTCATGGCGGCTTATCGCCGCGAAGTTGATGCCATTGCTGGGCACTTTCAGGGTTACCAAGTAGAGCACATCGATCGCAGGAAGAACGAGGCGGCTGATGCTTTAAGCCGGCTGGGCTCTCAGCGAAAGCCGGTGCCGCCTAATACTTTCTTGGATGTCTTGCATAACCCTTCTGTTAAGTTGCCTACAGAGGAAGACTTGGTTGTCCCTGACCCGGAGGCACAATTGGTGGCGGCTCTCCACATCATCCCGGACTGGACAGTGCCTTATCTGGCTTATATGACTCGGGGAGAGTTGCCTGAGGATGAAACTCTGGCCAGACAGATAACCCGGCGGTCTAAGTCAATGGTTGTTATCAATGGTGAGCTGCATCGCCGCAGTGTTACGGGAGCATTCCAGCGTTGTGTCTCCCCTGGGGAAGGTCAAGAGATCTTGCGTGAGATTCACGAAGGGGATTGTGGTCATCATGCCGGCTCAAAGTCCCTTGTGGCCAAGGCTTTTCGTCATGGTTTTTATTGGTTGACGGCTCATGCTGATGCGGAGGACTTGGTTAGTAAATGTGATGGTTGCCAAAGGTTCTCGCGACGGGCTCATGTGCCGGCTCAAGAGCTAAGGATGATCCCAATTACTTGGCCCTTTGCGGTCTGGGGGCTTGATATGGTTGGGCCTTTTAAAAGGTCCAAGGATAAGAAGACCCACCTCTTGGTGGCAGTTGACAAGTTTACCAAGTGGGTTGAAGCGGAGCCAGTTAGCAAGTGTGATGCAGCCACGGCAGTTCAGTTTATGAAAAGGGTGATCTTTCGCTTTGGCTTTCCACACAGCATTATAACTGACAATGGTACCAATTTATCTAAAGGCGCCATGGAGGAGTTTTGTCAACGAGAGCATATTAGACTTGATGTTTCATCAGTGGCTCACCCTCAATCCAATGGTCAAGCTGAAAGGGCTAATCAGGAGATTTTGAAAGGCATCAAACCCCGGCTTCTGGTCCCTTTACAACGGATGCCGGGTTGTTGGGTGGAGGAGTTACCCTCCGTGCTGTGGAGCATCAACACTACTCCTAACAGGTCTACAGGTTTCACGCCTTTCCTCATGGTCTATGGAGCGGAAGCAGTCCTCCCCAGTGACATCCGTCATGACTCGCCTCGAGTGGTGGCTTATGTTGAGGTGGATAATGAACAGGCGCGCCAAGATGCTCTTGACTTGTTGGACGAGCAGCGTGATGTGGCAGCAGCTCGCTCAGCGATTTACCAACAGGACCTGCGCCATTATCATAGTCGCCGGGTTAAATCCCGGGTCTTCCAGGAAGGCGATCTGGTGCTCCGGCTCATCCAAGATCAAACAGATGCGCACAAGCTATCCCCGCATTGGGAAGGGCCCTTTGTGGTCACCAAGAACTTGCACAACGGGTCATATTACCTCATTGACGTTCGGGAGCACAAAGATTCACGTAAGTCGGAGGAAGAGACCCGTCGGCCGTGGAACATAGCTCAGCTTTGGCCTTATTACACTTGAGCCACCGGCTCTCATAATGTACATATTTCTCTAAGCCATGTATATATTATGATAAGCAATAAAGCAGGACCTCTATCCTTTTTTCTCCTCCAAAGATAAATGTGTTGCTTTCATTACAAGATCATGTGATAACTTGAAGGAGGATCCGGCTTATGATCGTATTTCGAATCTAGCCGTACACGAATATAGTCACTTGGGGGCTTCCTGTTCAAACATAGGTCGTATTCAAACCAAAGAGAACATAGCTATCGATACCCATTTGATTGGCAAAGTGCCGAGCTCATTAGGGATTTTTTCTTTGATCATATTTGAATCATAGTTTAACCCCTTTGGGAACCGACGTGGATCGTATTCAAATCAGCGTCGTTAAACAATTCTTAAAGTCATTTGGGGGCTTCCTGTTCAAACATGGGTCGTATTCGAACCAAAGAGAACATAGCTGTCGGTACCCTCTTGATTGGCATCGCCACACCCACTGGGGGCTATATGATCGTATTCGAATCTTGGCATAACCCCTTTGGGACGGGTCTCTAGTCGTATTCGAACTGGAAGCCTCTAAGTTTTTCTGATTTATAGCAAGTTCTTCTGATGAGTTCAAGTATGCACGGCGGGTCTCACTTTGCCGGCGTAAACTTTGATTTACAGTACTAGTCGAATACAATCAGCGTTCTTAAGACTGGTAAACCGGAATTGAGGTACCAACCTTATTACCCGGGTTACATAAGCCGGCAGTGTGCTTGCAGGCCGGTAAGTGTGTTATTACAAGTATATCAAAGACATAATTGAGGACCAGTTTTTTTTTGATTCATTTTCCGGGTTATATGTCTAAAACTGTGATTCTCAGTGCGGTAAGCCGCCTGGAGACTTGTGATCTGTTTTTCTATGCAGGATAGTTAAAGGCAACTATTTGAGATTAAGGAAAATGAATGATCAACTATGACCCGGAGAGGTATAAAGGAGACAACTTAAATGGGATTCAGCATTCAACGCGTGCACGATGGCACGGCAAGGTTAAAGTGTTGGTCCTACTCTATTACAAGACTCATCGAGTCCAAAAGGGTGAAGCATTGTTTCATAAGCCGCCCGCAGAGTTACGACGCTTGCTGGGTTGAAGTTTCCGGCTCATCCCTCTCCGCTCCTCCGGCTGTTCCCAAGACCTGGAAAGTTGACGACTTCCAGTCAATGCCACTCAGAGCTTCAAATTGAGCTTCCTCGTCGATTAACCCGGCCGGGTCAATCTCCGGGGCAAAAGTGTGCTTCCGAGTCGGCGGGACTAAGCTGACGGCTTCATAGCGCGGAGTGGGGATCCTCTGATTCTCTGAATCATAACCCGGCTGGTACTTAGTCAGATCCGTATCATTGCCAATCAGAGTGGCCACCGGGCGTACGGTCTTCACGCGGGCTGCAAAGTCCCTTTGGTCGAAGGGGGTGCCGTCTTCCTTCAAACTGGGGTAGCCCAGAGCAATGTCCGCCGGGTCTAGTTCTGGAAGGAACGCCTTGGCCCGGCTCAAAGCAGCTATGGCTCCGGCTCTTGCAGAGGCCCGTCGCAGCTCTTGGACACGTCGAGGAAGAACGGCGAGCTGGCGAAGAACTTCCGCCAGGTGAGTCGGCACCTCATTGGATAAGGCCACCACAGCCAAAGCACGCTGTGACCCGGTGTAGAGTTGCTCCACCAGGGTGTACACGGCTTTCAACTTGGTTACCACACTTTGGTTGAGGTTGGTGCTTCTGGGACCTGTTTAACAGAATAAGATAAGCCGCCGACAAGGATGAGTTATGAGATATACAGATTATACACTTGATGAAAGCCGGTGAAATGACTTACCGAAGATTGCGGCAACCATCTGGGACACTTGGCGCTTTAAGCCGGAGAGTTCGGCGGTCTTCTCTGTTAGAGCCTTCTCCGCCTGTTCGGCCCGGTTCACCAGGGTGGCCTTTTCTTCGGCCCAAGCTTTCCGTTCAGCGTCAAACTCCGTCTTCAGCTTCTCTTGCGTAGCAATACTGGACACAAATTTGGCATTGGCCTTCCGGGTCTCAGTTTCTTGCGTTTTCAGACGGGTCTTGAGATTGGAGATGTCAGCTTCAAACTTCTTGCCAGCAGCCTGCGTAATTTCCGGGTCATAGGATGGACGGTTACTATGCAATTTTAAAAGTCTCAAGCACTTTCCAAGCAAAGACACTTGGCACTTGGGGGCTAATGCATATCGAACGTTTCTATTTACACATTACCGGGTCAAATGATTAAACCGGAACTTAAGTCTACAACATATTCTATCATGAGTAGTAGACTTGGGGGCTAGAGCATGGTAAGAATAACAAGATAACTATGCAGTAAGTAAGAAGAAAGAAAAGTGGTACCTCAGACTTCTGCTGAATCTGGTTCACCATGGCGATCTCTACATCCCGGCTCTTGTGCACTTGGCTGACATAGCCGGAGAGGATCTCTCCGATGTTCAGATTGGCGTAGTCGGTGAGGTCCAGATTAACCCGGCGGTGCTGTAGCAACTCCTCCTTGGCGGAGCACTTGGCCAGTGCAGTGGGTCTCCCCGGCTCAACAAACTCCGTCCGGGTGATTACCACGTCCGGGTCATTGACCGGCTGAGCCGAGCTGGAGGCCTCCAGGTTAGCAGAAGCCTCTGCAGTTGCCTTGTCGGTTGGAGCGGTGGCTTCGGGAGCGGAGGCAGCTGGCGGTTCTTGAGCGGCTACCTCCGGTTCAGGCAAGTCCGGCTCTTCGACCGGTTTGTTCTTCTTCGCCCTTTTGCTGAGTTTTGCCTGGGCACTGAAAAGACAGAAAGGTTAAGCACAAAAGTGTAAGTAAAGACAAAGTACAACATGAGAGGATCATCATTACCCGGGCACGGTCTTAAAAGCTGGCAGGTTCGACTGCATAGAGTCGCCAGAAGAGGGGGAAGTTTCCTGATAATTTGAGTCAGAAGAATTGAGCGGTTGACGTATAACACATGCCAAAGGATGAAAAGGGTACAAGTGGGAGATAACCTCAGTTCGGAATTTCCTCGATGCGTCAGGTAACCCGGAGGAGAGGTCAGTGTCCTTGTTGGTCCGGGTGTGACGCCGGCTCTCATGAACCTGTCGCTTCAAAATAAATTGAGGATCTTGATAAGCTAAAGGATGTGAAAAGCTTACTTTCCGGGTTACCCTTCGGATTTTCAGCCTTGGCAAGGGCTCCGAGTCGGAGGAAAGTATCATTACCTCTTCAACCACCGGGTTACTGGCTCCGGTGTCATCCTGTTGAGGAACAAGTATTGATAAGGCGGACAGAAATAAACAATAAAGCAAAAGCTTACAGGTTCAGGGGTTACCTCTGACTCGGAGCTGTCGCTCAGTTGCAGCAGCTCTGAAGCAGTAGGCCTACTTCCCTTCTTGCGGGGAGCGGCTCTCATGGCGGCTTTCTTGGCTTTCCTGGCCTTCTTGGCCGCCTCATGGTCATATCTGACCTTCCAGAATTTGTCATAAGCCTGAAAAATACAGTGATGCTTTCTTAAAGATTCAGATGACGGTTATCTACAGAAGAAGATAAGATGTTCAGGTCAGCGGCTTACCGCTGGGGCTGGGTTGGTCTTGCAGAAGGGGGCTAACCCGGTCCTCCCGCAGTCTGCCAAGCTCTCATTCAAGAGAGCCTTGGTCATGTCCTCGGCAACATCTTCAGGAAGATCGTTGCGGCTGTGTCGCAGGGGGTCATCTTTTCGGCCTGTGTACTCACACATTAAGCCGGGGCGGCGGCTCAAGGGGATCACCCGCGACGAGATCCAGACCCGGACCAGATCAATTCCATTGAGACCATTGCCCAGGAGAGCCTTGATCTTGTTAATAGTGGGGAGGAGAGGTTGGCGCTCTGCTTGAGTCAGCTTGTCTGATAGTGGGTGTGTTGGTTCCAGACGCGAGGGGCGAAAGCCGGGCAGCGGACTCTCGTCAGCCGGTGACGTGTCTTGGCAATAGAACCATGTCAAGTTCCAGTCTTTTGGGTGGCTTGGCGGCTCTGCGTAAGGGAAAAGGCAGTCCCTCCGCCGTTGAATGGAGATGCCACCAAGTTCCAAGCTTGGCCCATTGGCGCACTCGTTCTGACGGTTCAGGTAGAAGATCTCTCTGAAGAGCAGCAGGCTGGGTTCCTCTCCAAGGTAGACCTCGCAGAACACTTGGAAGTTGCATATATTGGACACTGAGTTGGGTCCTATGTCTTGAGGCCGCAGGTCGAAGAAATTCAGCACGTCTCTGAAGAATTTTGAGCCAGGCGGTGCGAAGCCCCGGCTCATGTGATCCGCAAAAATCACTACCTCCCCGTCCTTTGGCTGAGGTCTCTCCTCTAACGGGTCAGGGGCATGGTAGGACATGACGTCCTTCTTGGGCAGGTAACCCGACTTCATAAAGTCCGTTAAGGTCTCGTCGGTGACGTTGGACCTCATCCAGTTGCAAGTGATAGGTGCTTTGGGAGCTTTGGGAGGCATGGTGAACGTTGGAAGCCTATGATACAGGGAAAAATGTCCGGTTTAATAATGAGCCGGAGGAAACTTACAAGTCAAGGTTTAAGGTGGCGGCTTATGGAGGGGCCTAATGATATATATCTAAGTACATCGGGTTATCTAAGCCGCTGAAAAGGTTTCAAGAGTAATTCAATTCGTCTACAGCCTTGTTATAAGTAAGCCGGAATTTTTTACGGCATGTGGCTTCTTTTGAGCCGGAAGATCCTACGGCGCGTGGTTTCTTTAAACCGGAAATGTAAGTCGCCATGACTCAACGAGTGCAGTTTTTTAGTCAGTGTGGTGAAAACAGGTTTCACACATTGCAGTAAATAATTTGGATCAAATGGTCGGCTGAAAAAGAAAATCTCTAGACCTAAAAACAGACGCGAGGGAAGTTCTTGGGCTCGAATGGGGCCTTTATGCAGTCAAAAGAGGTCTACTTGCATTTGAAATGGGTGCCAAATAGCTACCGCGGCAGGTCTATACAGGTCTAAGATCAAGAAGGGCAGTAAAAATAAAAACTACCAACAGCTCGTGGGTGACGGCGAAGAACACGGAAGAACAGGACGAACCCTACTGCAGATCTGTTCTACGGGGCAGCCAGGACTTACAGGTGCTGGTGAGTCGCGGAGGTCGCCGCCGTTCTCTCTGGACACAACAAGTTGATGCAGCGGCCGGAGTTGGTGAGGAGGAGGAGACCCGCGGCGGCGACAGCGACAGAGCTCGAGCGGAGGAACAATGGCGCGAGGAGGAAGACGGGTGGCTGAAGGCCCGTCGGGCCAGACTATTTATAAGGGCGAGCTCATAAGTGGGCGCGAGAAATGAGGAGACCACGGCGCGGTTATCTCACCATAAAGCGCCTTGAATTTCGGGATGACAGTAAAGATAAGATCCGTTGCGGATATGGTGGAGTAAAAAACGGACTTAATGGAAGATGACGTCACGGCGGGTTAGCCGGAGTCCAGAGGATGACGTCACGCCGGGTTATGGCTTTCAAACAATTGTAAGCCGGAGATTTTCTGTCGAAAGAATTGAAGATTGACATGAGCCGGCTCAAATCAATCTGGGGCCTAATGTTGAGGATATAGACCTTAGAGTCACCCGCCAGGAGGGGCCGGGTTACTCATAATGGTCATTGCCAGAAGCCCGGTGCCAAGCTTGAAGACGGTGGGCCAAAGATGGGCTTAAGACCCGGATATAGCTTAAGGCTCGTAGTTACAATCATCATTATGGTAGAACTTGTAGTGTAAGGCAAGAATAGTTGAGAGTCCGAGTCGGACACTCTTATGAGCCGGCCGGGACTCTGAGAGCCGCTGGGCGTCAACCTCTCTATATAAAGGGACGACCCGGCGGCGGTTCAGGGACAAGAAAGATCTCATCGAGAGCCAGGCATAGCGGTTTAGCTCCCTGGTCATCGAAACCCTAAACAATACCACCTCAATTGGACGTAGGCTTTTACCTTCGCCGTAAGGGGCTGAACCAGTATAAACCCTCGTGTTCCTTGTCCCGTTTAACCCCTTCAAGCTTCCTAGCAGCGATGGCTCCACGACTAAGTCCTAGCTTGAGGACATCTGCCGTGACAATTCCACGACAACCTCCGTTCCGAATATCCGGAGTTCTTTCAGTCCTAGATCTCGGGACGAGATCCTCTCGTAGTGGTGGAGTGTTGTAACACCCCGGATGTAACTTTCCATATTTGTAACTCCAACTCTTGCCATTTTCGGCTATGTGTTATGATATTCCCTTCGTGGTCGGGTTTCTGTTTTTCGTTTTTGCATTTTGTTCATGTCATGCATCTCTTATCATGTCATCATGTGCATCTCATTTGCATACGTGTTCGTCTCATGCATCCGAGCATTTTCCCCGTTGTCCGTTTTGCAATCCGACACTCCCACCTCCTCCGGCGCACCCCTCTTGTTTCTTTTCGTGAGCGGGTGTTGAACTTTCTCGGAATGGACCGAGGTTTGTCAAGTGGCCTTTGTATACCACCGGTAGACCACCTGTCAAGTTTCGTGCCATTTGGAGGTCGTTTGATACTCCAACGGTTAACCGGGTAACCGCAAAGTCCTTTTTGTGTGTTGCAGCAAAATCCCCCTCCAAACAGCCCAAAACCCCTCTAAGTCTCTTCCATGCTCTAGGTCGTTCGATCATGATCGTGTGGGCGAAAACCGCACTCCATTTGGAGTCTCCTAGCTCCCTCTACCTATAAAACACCTCCCCCTCCGAAATATTCGCGGTGCAAAACCCTAGTCCACTTCCCCTCTCCGCGGCCGGACGCGTCCGCCGCCGCCGGACAAATTCCGCCGCCGCCCGCAGCCACTCACGGCGCGACACGTCAGCGCCCCGCGCCCACATCGCC